>NC_092752.1:104869538-104889538 GCF_047496795.1 Chiloscyllium punctatum
AGAGAATGTGTGTGGGAGAGAGAGAATGTGTGTGTGTGAGAGAGAATGTGTGTGTGTGAGAGAGAATGTGTGTGAGAGAGAGAGAATGTGTGTGTGTGAGAGAGAATGCGTGTGTGAGAGAGAATGCGTGTGTGAGAGAGAATGCGTGTGTGAGAGAGAATGTGTGTGTGTGAGAGAGAATGTGTGTGTGTGAGAGAGAATGCGTGTGTGAGAGAGAATGCGTGTGTGAGAGAGAGAGAATGCGTGTATGAGAGAGAGAATGCGTGTGTGCGAGAGAGAGAATGGGTGCGTTAAAGAGAGAATGGGTGCGTGAGAGAGAGAATGAGTGTTTGAGAGAGAGAATGTGTGTGTGAGAGAGAGAATGAGTGTTTGAGAGAGAATGTGTGCGTGAGAGAGAGAATAAGTGTGAAAGAGAATGCGTCTGTGAGAGAGAGAATGCGCGCGTGAGAGAGAGAATGAGTATGGGAGAGAGAGAGAGCGAATGTGTGAGTGAGAGAGAGAATGAGTGTGTGAGAAAGAGAATGAGTGTGTGAGAGAGAGAATGAGTGTGCGAGAGAGAGAATGCGTGTGTGAGAAAATGCGTGCGTGAGAGAGAGAGAATGCATGCATGAGAGAGAGAAAATATGTGTGTGTGTGAGAGAGAATGTGTGTGTGTGAGAGAGAATGTGAGTGTGTGAGAGAGAATGAGTGTGTGTGAGAGAGAATGCGTGTGTGAGATAGAGAGAGAATGCGTCTATGAGAGAGAGAGAATGCGTCTATGAGAGAGAGAAT
Organism: Chiloscyllium punctatum; assembly: GCF_047496795.1. Classification (NCBI taxonomy): domain Eukaryota; kingdom Metazoa; phylum Chordata; class Chondrichthyes; order Orectolobiformes; family Hemiscylliidae; genus Chiloscyllium; species Chiloscyllium punctatum. Next base: position 104,870,310 of record NC_092752.1, read on the forward strand.
GCGTGTGTGCGAGAGAGAGAATGCAAGAGAGAGAATGCGTGTGTGAGAAAGAATGCGTGTGTGAGAGAGAGAGAATGCGGAATGCGTGTGTGTGAGAGAGAGAATGCGGAATGCGCGTGTGTGAGAGAGAGAATGCGTGCATGTGAGAGAGAGAGAATGCATGTATGAGAGAGAGAAAATGTGTGTGTGTGTGAGAGAGAATGTGTGTGTGTGAGAGAGAATGTGTGTGTGAGAGAGAGAATGTGTTTGTGAGAGAGAGAATGTGTGTGTGTGAGAGAGAATGCGTGTGTGAGAGAGAGAGAATGCGTGTATGAGAGAGAGAATGCGTGTGTGCGAGAGAGAGAGAATGCGTGTGTGTGAGAGAGAGAGTGCGGAATGTGTGTGTGTGAGAGAGAGAATGCATGCATGAGAGAGAGAAAATATGTGTGTGTGAGAGAGAGAATGTGTGTGTGTGAGAGAGAATGAGTGTGTGAGAGAGAGAATGTGTGTGTGAGAGAGAGAATGCGTGTGTGAGAGAGAGAGAGAATGCGTCTATGAGAGAGAGAGAATGCGTCTATGAGAGAGAGAATGCGTGTGTGCGAGAGAGAGAATGCAAGAGAGAGAATGCGTGTGTGAGAAAGAATGCGTGTGTGAGAGAGAGAGAATGCGGAATGTGTGTGTGTGAGAGAGAGAATGCGGAATGCGTGTGTGTGAGAGAGAATGCGTGCATGTGAGAGAGAGAATGCATGTATGATAGAGAGAAAATGTGTGTGTGTGTGTGAGAGAGAATGTGTGTGTGTGAGAGAGAATGTGTGTGTGTGAGAGAGAATGTGTGTGTGTGAGAGAGAATGTGTGTGTGTGAGAGAGAATGTGTGTGTGAGAGAGAATGTGTGTGTGAGAGAGAGAATGTGTGTGTGTGAGAGAGAATGTGTGTGTGAGAGAGAGAATGTGTGTGTGTGAGAGAGAATGTGTGTGTGTGAGAGAGAGAATGTGTGTGTGTGAGAGAGAATGTGTGTGTGAGAGAGAGAGAGAATGCGTCTATGAGAGAGAGAGAATGCGTCTATGAGACAGAGAATGCGTGTGTGCGAGAGAGAGAATGCAAGAGAGAGAATGCGTGTGTGAGAAAGAATGCGTGTGTGAGAGAGAGAGAATGCGGAATGCATGTGTGTGAGAGAGAGAATGCGGAATGCGTGTGTGTGAGAGAGTGAATGTGTGCATTTGAGAGAGAGAGAATGCATGTATGAGAGAGAGAAAATGTGTGTGTGTGTGAGAGAGAATGTGTGTGTGTGAGAGAGAATGTGTGTGTGTGAGAGAGAATGTGTGTGTGTGAGAGAGAATGTGTGTGTGAGAGAGAGAATGAGTGTGTGTGAGAGAGAATGCGTGTGTGAGAGATAGAGAGAATGCGTCTATGAGAGAGAGAGAATGCGTCTATGAGAGAGAGAATGCGTGTGTGTGAGAGAGAGAATGCAAGAGAGAGAATGCGTGTGTGAGAAAGAATGCGTGTGTGAGAGCGAGAGAATGCGGAATGCGTGTGTGTGAGAGAGAGAATGCGGAATGCGTGTGTGTGAGAGAGAGAATGCGTGCATGTGAGAGAGAGAGAATGCATGTATGAGAGAGAGAAAATGTGTGTGTGTGAGAGAGAGTGTGTGTGTGTGAGAGAGAATGTGTGTGTGAGAGAGAGAATGTGTGTGTGAGAGAGAGAATGTGTGTGTGTGAGGGAGAATGTGTGTGTGTGAGAGAGAATGTGTGTGTGAGAGAGAGAGAATGCGTGTATGAGAGAGAGAAAGCATGTGTGCGAGAGAGAGAGAATGCGTGTGTGTGAGAGAGAGAGTGCGGAATGCGCGTGTGTGAGTGAGAGAATGCATGCATGAGAGAGAGAAAATATGTGTGTGTGTGAGAGAGAATGTGTGTGTGTGAGAGAGAATGAGTGTGTGAGAGAGAGAATGTGTGTGTGAGAGAGAGAATGCGCGTGTGAGTGAGAGAATGCGTGTGTGTGAGAGAGAATGCGTGTGTGAGAGAGAGAGAGAATGTGTCTATGAGAGAGAGAGAATGCGTCTATGAGAGAGAGAATGCGTGTGTGCGAGAGAGAGAATGCAAGAGAGAGAATGCGTGTGTGAGAAAGAATGCGTGTGTGAGAGAGAGAGAATGCGGAATGTGTGTGTGTGAGAGAGAGAATGCATGTATGAGAGAGAGAAAATGTGTGTGTGTGTGTGAGAGAGAATGTGTGTGTGTGAGAGAGGATGTGTGTGTGTGAGAGAGAATGTGTGTGTGTGAGAGAGAATGTGTGTGTGTGAGAGAATGTGTGTGTGAGAGAGAGAATGTGTGTGTGTGAGAGAGAATGTGTGTGTGAGAGAGAGAATGTGTGTGTGTGAGAGAGAATGTGTGTGTGAGAGAGAGAATGCGCGTGTGAGAGAGAGAATGCGTGTGTGTGAGAGAGAATGCGTGTGTGAGAGAGAGAGCGAATGTGTCTATGAGAGAGAGAGAATGCGTCTATGAGACAGAGAATGCGTGTGTGCGAGAGAGAGAATGCAAGAGAGAGAATGCGTGTGTGAGAAAGAATGCGTGTGTGAGAGAGAGAGAATGCGGAATGCATGTGTGTGAGAGAGAGAATGCGGAATGCGTGTGTGTGAGAGAGTGAATGTGTGCATTTGAGACAGAGAGAATGCATGTATGAGAGAGAGAAAATGTGTGTGTGTGAGAGAGAATGTGTGTGTGTGAGAGAGAATGTGTGTGTGTGAGAGAGAATGTGTGTGAGAGAGAATGTGTGTGTGAGAGAGAGAATGTGTGTGTGTGTGAGAGAGAATGTGTGTGTGTGAGAGAGAATGCGTGTGAGAGAGAGAATGTGTGTGTGAGAGAGAATGCGTGTGTGAGAGAGAATGCGTGTGTGAGAGAGCGAATGAGTGTGGGAGAGAGAGAGCGAATGAGTGTGTGAGAGAGAGAATGAGTGTGTGAGAGAGGGAATGAGTGTGTGAGAGAGAGAATGGGTGCGTAAGAGAGAGAATGGGTGCGTGAGAGAGAGAATGAGTGTTTGAGAGAGATAATGTGTTTGTGAGATAGAGAATGAGTGTTTGAGAGAGAATGTGTGCGTGAGAGAGAGAATAAGTGTGAAAGAGAATACGTCTGTGAGAGAGAGAATGCGCGCGTGAGAGAGAGACTGAGTATGGGAGAGAGAGAGAGCGAATGCGTGACTGAGAGAGAGAATGAGTGTGTGAGAAAGAGAATGAGCTTGTGAGAGAGAGAATGAGTGTGCGAGAGAGAGAAAACGTGTGTGAGAAAATGCATGCGTGAGAGAGAGAGAATGCATGCATGAGAGAGAGAAAATATGTGTGTGTGTGAGAGAGAATGTGTGTGTGTGAGAGAGAATGTGTGTGTGTGAGAGAGAATGAGTGTGTGTGAGAGAGAATGCGTGTGTGAGAGAGAGAGAGAATGCGTCTATGAGAGAGAGAGAATGCGTCTATGAGAGAGAGAATGCGTGTGTGCGAGAGAGAGAATGCAAGAGAGAGAATGCGTGTGTGAGAAAGAATGCGTGTGTGTGAGAGAGAGAATGCGGAATGCGTGTGTGTGAGAGAGAGAATGCGGAATGCGTGTGTGTGAGAGAGAGAATGTGTGAATTTGAGAGAGAGAGAATGCATGTATGAGAGAGAGAAAATGTGTGTGTGTGAGAGAGAATGTATGTGTGTGAGAGAGAATGTGTGTGTGTGAGAGAGAATGTGTGTGAGAGAGAATGTGTGTGTGTGAGAGAGAATGTGTGTGTGTGAGAGAGAATGTGTGTGAGAGAGAATGTGTGTGTGTGAGAGAGAATGTGTGCGTGAGAGTGAGAATGTGTGTGTGTGTGAGAGAGAATGTGTGTGTGTGAGAGAGAATGCGTGTGAGAGAGAGAGATTGTGTGTGTTTGAGAGAGAGAATGTGTGTGTGTGAGAGAGAATGTGTGTGTGTGAGAGAAAATGTGTGTGTTTGTTAGAGAGAATGTGTGTGTGTGAGAGAGAATGTGTGTGTGTGAGAGAGAATGTGTGTGTGTGAGAGAGAATGTGTGTGTGAGAGCGAGAATGTGTGTGTGTGAGAGAGAGAATGTGTGTGTGTGAGAGAGAATGCGTGTGAGAGAGAGAGAATGTGTGTGTGTGTGACAGAATGCGTGTGTGAGAGAGAATGCGTGTGTGAGAGAGAGAGAATGCGTGTATGAGAGAGAGAATGCGTGTGTGCGAGAGAGAGAATGCAAGAGAGAGAATGCGTTTGTGAGAAAGAATGCGTGTGTGAGAGAGAGAATGCATGCGTGAGAGAGCAAATGAGTGTGGGAGAGAGAGAGCGAATGAGTGTGTGAGAGAGAGTATGAGTGTGTGAGAGAGAATGGGTGCGTGACAGAGAGAATGGGTGCGTGAGAGAGAGAATGAGTGTTTGAGAGGTAGAATGTGTGTGTGTGAGAGAGAATGAGTGTTTGAGAGAGAGAATGAGTGTTTGAGAGAGAATGTGTGCGTGAGAGAGAGAATGTGTGTGAGAGAGAGAATGTGTGTGTGAGAGAGAATGTGTGTGTGAGAGAGAGAATGTGTGTGTGTGAGAGAGAATGTGTGTGTTTGAGAGAGAATGTGTGTGAGAGAGAGAATGTGTGTGTGTGAGAGAGAATGTGTGTGTGTGAGAGAATGTGTGTATGAGAGAGAGAATGTGTGTGTGTGAGAGAGAATCTGTGTGAGAGAGAGAGAATGTGTGTGTGTGAGAGAGAATGTGTGTGTGTGAGAGAGAATGTGTGTGAGAGAGAGAGAATGTGTGTGTGTGAGAGAGAATGCGTGTGTAAGAGAGAATGCGTGTGTGAGAGAGAATGCGTGTGTGAGAGAGAATGTGTGTGTGTGAGAGAGAATGTGTGTGTGTGAGAGAGAATGCGTGTGTGAGAGAGAGAGAATGCGTGTATGAGAGAGAGAATGCATGTGTGCGAGAGAGAGAGAATGCGTGTGTGTGAGAGAGAGAGTGCGGAATGCGTGTGTGTGAGAGAGAGAATGCATGCATGAGAGAGAGAAAATATGTGTGTGTGTCAGAGAGAATGTGTGTGTGTGAGAGAGAATGAGTGTGTGAGAGAGAGAATGTGTGTGTGAGAGAGAGAATGCGTGTGTGTGTGAGAGAGAGAATGCGTCTATGAGAGAGAGAGAATGCGTCTATGAGAGAGAGAATGCGTGTGTGCGAGAGAGAGAATGCAAGAGAGAGAATGCGTGTGTGAGAAAGAATGCGTGTGTGAGAGAGAGAGAATGCGGAATGTGTGTGTGTGAGAGAGAGAATGCGGAATGCGTGTGTGTGAGAGAGCATGCGTGCATGTGAGAGAGAGAATGCATGTATGAGAGAGAAAAAATGTGTGTGTGTGAGAGAGAATGTGTGTGTGTGAGAGAGAATGTGTGTGTGAGAGAGAATGTGTGTGTGAGAGAGAGAATGTGTGTGTGTGAGAGAGAATGTGTGTGTGAGAGAGAATGTGTGTGTGAGAGAGAGAATGTGTGTGTGTGAGAGAGAATGTGTGTGTGAGAGAGAGAATGTGTGTGTGTGAGAGAGAATGTGTGTGTGTGAGAGAGAGAATGTGTGTGTGTGAGAGAGAATGTGTGTGTGAGAGAGAGAGAGAATGAGTCTATGAGAGAGAGAGAATGCGTCTATGAGACAGAGAATGCGTGTGTGCGAGAGAGAGAATGCAAGAGAGAGAATGCGTGTGTGAGAAAGAATGCGTGTGTGAGAGAGAGAGAATGCGGAATGCATGTGTGTGAGAGAGAGAATGCGGAATGCGTGTGTGTGAGAGAGTGAATGTGTGCATTTGAGAGAGAGAGAATGCATGTATGAGAGAGAGAAAATGTGTGTGTGTGTGAGAGAGAATGTGAGTGTGTGAGAGAGAATGTGTGTGTGTGAGAGAGAATGTGTGTGTGAGAGAGAGAATGTGTGTGTGAGAGAGAGAATGTGTGTGTGTGTGGGAGAGAATGTGTGTGTGTGAGAGAGAATGTGTGTGTGAGAGAGAGAATGTGTGTGTGAGAGAGAGAGAGAATGCGTCTATGAGAGAGAGAGAATGTGTCTATGAGACAGAGAATGCATGTGTGCGAGAGAGAGAATGCAAGAGAGAGAATGCGTGTGTGAGAGAGAATGCGTTTGTGAGAGAGAGAGAATGCATGTGAGAGAGAGAGAATGCGTGTGTGTGAGAGAGAGAATGTGTGTGTGTGAGAGAGAATATGTGTGTGTGAGAGAAAATGTGTGTGTTTGTGAGAGAGAATGTGTGTGTGTGAGAGAGAATGTGTGTGTGTGATAGAGAATGTGTGTGTGTGTGAGAGAGAATGTGTGTGTGATAGAGAATGTGTGTGAGAGAGAGAGAATGTGTGTGTGAGAGAGAATGCGTGTGTGAGAGAGAATGCGTGTGTGAGAGAGAGAGAATGCGTGTGAGAGAGAGAGAGAATGTGTGTGTGTGAGAGAGAGAATGTGTGTGTGTGAGAGAGAATGTGTGTGTGTGAGAGAAAATGTGTGTGTTTGTGAGAGAGAATGTGTGTGTGTGAGAGAGAGAATGTGTGTGTGAGAGAGAGAGAATGCGTCTATGAGAGAGAGAGAATGTGTCTATGAGACAGAGAATGCATGTGTGCGAGAGAGAGAATGCAAGAGAGAGAATGCGTGTGTGAGAGAGAATGCGTTTGTGAGAGAGAGAGAATGCATGTGAGAGAGAGAGAATGCGTGTGTGTGAGAGAGAGAATGTGTGTGTGTGAGAGAGAATATGTGTGTGTGAGAGAAAATGTGTGTGTTTGTGAGAGAGAATGTGTGTGTGTGAGAGAGAATGTGTGTGTGTGATAGAGAATGTGTGTGTGTGTGAGAGAGAATGTGTGTGTGAGAGAGAATGTGTGTGAGAGAGAGAGAATGTGTGTGTGAGAGAGAATGCGTGTGTGAGAGAGAATGCGTGTGTGAGAGAGAGAGAATGCGTGTGAGAGAGAGAGAGAATGTGTGTGTGTGAGAGAGAGAATGTGTGTGTGTGAGAGAGAATGTGTGTGTGTGAGAGAAAATGTGTGTGTTTGTGAGAGAGAATGTGTGTGTGTGAGAGAGAATGTGTGTGTGAGAGAATGTGTGTGTGTGAGAGAGAATGTGTGTGTGACAGAGAGAATGTGTGTGTGTGAGAGAGAGAATGTGTGTGTGTGAGAGAGAATGTGTGTGTGTGAGAGAAAATGTGTGTGTTTGTGAGAGAGAATGTGTGTGTGTGAGAGAGAATGTGTGTGTGTCGGAGAGAATGTGTGTGAGAGAGAATGTGTGTGTGTGAGAGAGAATGTGTGTGTGAGAGAGAGAATCTGTGTGTGTGTGAGAGAGAATGTGTGTGTGTGAGAGAGAGCGCGTGTGAGAGAGAGAGAATGTGTGTGTGTGAGAGAGAATGCGTGTGAGAGAGAGAGAATGTGTGTGTGTGAGAGAGAATGCGTGTGTGAGAGAGAATGCGTGTGTGAGAGAGAATGTGTGTGTGTGAGAGAGAATGTGTGTGTGTGAGAGAGAATGTGTGTGTGTGAGAGAGAATGCGTGTGTGAGAGAGAGATAATGCGTGTATGAGAGAGAGAATGCGTGTGTGCGAGAGAGAGAGAATGTGTGTGTGTGAGAGAATGTGTGTATGAGAGAGAGAATGTGTGTGTGTGAGAGAGAATGTGTGTGAGAGAGAGAGAATGTGTGTGAGAGAGAGAGAATGTGTGTGTGTGAGAGAGAATGTGTGTGAGAGAGAGAGAATGTGTGTGTGTGAGAGAGAATGCGTGTGTGAGAGAGAATGCGTGTGTGAGAGAGAATGTGTGTGTGTGAGAGAGAATGTGTGTGTGTGAGAGAGAATGTGTGTGTGTGAGAGAGAATGCGTGTGTGAGAGAGAGATAATGCGTGTATGAGAGAGAGAATGCGTGTGTGCGAGAGAGAGAGAATGCGTGTGTGTGAGAGAGAGAGTGCGGAATGCGTGAGTGTGAGAGAGAGAATGCATGCATGAGAGAGAGAAAATATGTGTGTGTGTGAGAGAGAATGTGTGTGTGTGAGAGAGAATGTGTGTGTGAGAGAGAATGTGTGTGAGAGAGAGAGAATGTGTGTGTGAGAGAGAATGCGTGTGTGAGAGAGAATGCGTGTGTGAGAGAGAGAGAATGCGTGTGAGAGAGAGAGAGAATGTGTGTGTGTGAGAGAGAGAATGTGTGTGTGTGAGAGAGAATGTGTGTGTGTGAGAGAAAATGTGTGTGTTTGTGAGAGAGAATGTGTGTGTGTGAGAGAGAATGTGTGTGTGAGAGAATGTGTGTGTGTGAGAGAGAATGTGTGTGTGACAGAGAGAATGTGTGTGTGTGAGAGAGAGAATGTGTGTGTGTGAGAGAGAATGTGTGTGTGTGAGAGAAAATGTGTGTGTTTGTGAGAGAGAATGTGTGTGTGTGAGAGAGAATGTGTGTGTGTCGGAGAGAATGTGTGTGAGAGAGAATGTGTGTGTGTGAGAGAGAATGTGTGTGTGTGAGAGAGAATGTGTGTGTGAGAGAGAGAATGTGTGTGTGTGAGAGAGAATGTGTGTGTGAGAGAGAATGTGTGTGTGAGAGAGAGAATGTGTGTGTGTGAGAGAGAATGTGTGTGTGAGAGAGAGAATGTGTGTGTGAGAGAGAGAATGTGTGTGTGTGAGAGAGAGAATGTGTGTGTGTGAGAGAGAATGTGTGTGTGAGAGAGAGAGAGAATGCGTCTATGAGAGAGAGAGAATGTGTCTATGAGACAGAGAATGCATGTGTGCGAGAGAGAGAATGCAAGAGAGAGAATGCGTGTGTGAGAGAGAATGCGTTTGTGAGAGAGAGAGAATGCATGTGAGAGAGAGAGAATGCGTGTGTGTGAGAGAGAGAATGTGTGTGTGTGAGAGAGAATATGTGTGTGTGAGAGAAAATGTGTGTGTTTGTGAGAGAGAATGTGTGTGTGTGAGAGAGAATGTGTGTGTGTGATAGAGAATGTGTGTGTGTGTGAGAGAGAATGTGTGTGTGAGAGAGAATGTGTGTGAGAGAGAGAGAATGTGTGTGTGAGAGAGAATGCGTGTGTGAGAGAGAATGCGTGTGTGAGAGAGAGAGAATGCGTGTGAGAGAGAGAGAGAATGTGTGTGTGTGAGAGAGAGAATGTGTGTGTGTGAGAGAGAATGTGTGTGTGTGAGAGAAAATGTGTGTGTTTGTGAGAGAGAATGTGTGTGTGTGAGAGAGAATGTGTGTGTGAGAGAATGTGTGTGTGTGAGAGAGAATGCGTGTGTGAGAGAGAGATAATGCGTGTATGAGAGAGAGAATGCGTGTGTGCGAGAGAGAGAGAATGCGTGTGTGTGAGAGAGAGAGTGCGGAATGCGTGAGTGTGAGAGAGAGAATGCATGCATGAGAGAGAGAAAATATGTGTGTGTGTGAGAGAGAATGTGTGTGTGTGAGAGAGAATGTGTGTGTGAGAGAGAATGTGTGTGAGAGAGAGAGAATGTGTGTGTGAGAGAGAATGCGTGTGTGAGAGAGAATGCGTGTGTGAGAGAGAGAGAATGCGTGTGAGAGAGAGAGAGAATGTGTGTGTGTGAGAGAGAGAATGTGTGTGTGTGAGAGAGAATGTGTGTGTGTGAGAGAAAATGTGTGTGTTTGTGAGAGAGAATGTGTGTGTGTGAGAGAGAATGTGTGTGTGAGAGAATGTGTGTGTGTGAGAGAGAATGTGTGTGTGACAGAGAGAATGTGTGTGTGTGAGAGAGAGAATGTGTGTGTGTGAGAGAGAATGTGTGTGTGTGAGAGAAAATGTGTGTGTTTGTGAGAGAGAATGTGTGTGTGTGAGAGAGAATGTGTGTGTGTCGGAGAGAATGTGTGTGAGAGAGAATGTGTGTGTGTGAGAGAGAATGTGTGTGTGTGAGAGAGAATGTGTGTGTGTGAGAGAGAATGTGTGTGTGAGAGAGAGAATCTGTGTGTGTGTGAGAGAGAATGTGTGTGTGTGAGAGAGAGCGCGTGTGAGAGAGAGAGAATGTGTGTGTGTGAGAGAGAATGCGTGTGTGAGAGAGAATGCGTGTGTGAGAGAGAGAGAATGCGTGTATGAGAGAGAGAATGCGTGTGTGCGAGAGAGAGAATGCAAGAGTGAGGATGCGTGTGTGAGAAAGAATGCGTGTGTGAGAGAGAGAATGCACGCGTGAGAGAGCGAATGAGTGTGGGAGAGAGAGAGCGAATGAGTGTGTGAGAGACAGTATGAGTGTGTGAGAGAGAATGGGTGCGTGAGAGAGAGAATGGGTGCGTGAGAGAGAGAATGAGTGTTTGAGAGGGAGAATGTGTGTGTGTGAGAGAGAATGTGTGTGTGTGAGAGAATGTGTGTGTGTGAGAGAGAATGTGTGTGTGTGAGAGAGAATGTGTGAGAGAGAGAGAATGTGTGTGTGTGAGAGAGAATGTGTGTGTGTGAGAGAGAATGTGTGTGTGAGAGAGAGAATGCGTGTGTGAGAGAGAATGCGTGTGTGAGAGAGAATGCGTGTGTGAGAGAGAATGTGTGTGTGTGAGAGAGAATGTGTGTGTGTGAGAGAGAATGCGTGTGTGAGAGAGAATGCGTGTGTGAGAGAGAGAGAATGCGTGTATGAGAGAGAGAATGCGTGTGTGCAAGAGAGAGAATGCAAGAGATAGAATGCGTGTGTGAGAAAGAATGCGTGTGTGAGAGAGAGAATGCACGCGAGAGAGAGCGAATGAGTGTGGGAGAGAGAGAGCGAATGAGTGTGTGAGAGAGAGTATGAGTGTGTGAGAGAGAATGGGTGCGTGAGAGAGAGAATGGGTGCGTGAGAGAGAGAATGGGTGCGTGAGAGAGAGAATGAGTGTTTGAGAGAGAGAATGTGTGTGTGAGAGAGGGAATGAGTGTGTGAGAGAGAGAATGGGTGCGTGAGAGAGAGAATGGGTGCGTGAGAGAGAGAATGAGTGTTTGAGAGAGAGAATGTGTGTGTGAGAGAGAGAATGAGTGTTTGAGAGAGAATGTGAGCGTGAGAGATAGAATAAGTGTGAAAGAGAATGTGTCTGTGAGAGAGAGAATGCGTGCGTGAGAGAGAGAATGAGTATGGGAGAGAGAGAGCGCGAATGCGTGAGTGAGAGAGAGAATGAGTGTGTGAGAAAGAGAATGAGTGTGTGAGAGAGAGAATGAGTGTGCGAGAGAGAGAATGCGTGTGAGAGAGAATGCGTGCATGCGAGAGAGAGAATGCATGTATGAGAGAGGGAAAATGTGTGTGTGTGTGAGAGAGAATGTGTGTGTGTGAGAGAGAATGTGTGTGTGTGAGAGAGAATGTGTGTGAGAGAGAGAGAAACTGTGTGTGTGTGAGAGAGAATGTGTGTGTGAGAGAGAGAATGTGTGTGTGTGAGAGAGAATGTGTGTGTGTGAGAGAGAATGCGTGTGTGAGAGAGAGTATGTGTGTGTGAGAGAGAGAGAATGTGTGTGTGTGAGAGAGAATATGTGTGTGTGAGAGAAAATGTGTGTGTTTGTGAGAGAGAATGTGTGTGTGTGAGAGAGAATGTGTGTGTGTGAGAGAGAATGTGTGTGAGAGAGAAAGTGTGTGTGTGAGAGAGAATGTGTGTGTGAGAGAGAGAATGTGTGTGTGTGAGAGAGAGAATGTGTGTGTGTGAGAGAGAATGCGTGTGAGAGAGAATGCGTGTGTGAGAGAATGCGTGTGTGAGAGAGAGAGAATGCGTGTATGAGAGAGAGAATGCGTGTGTGCGAGAGAGAGAATGCAAGAGAGAGAATGCGTGTGTGAGAAAGAATGCGTGTGTGAGAGAGAGAATGCACGCGAGAGAGAGCGAATGAGTGTGGGAGAGAGAGAGCGAATGAGTGTGTGAGAGAGAGTATGAGTGTGTGAGAGAGAGAGAATGCAAGAGAGAGAATGCGTGTGTGAGAAAGAATGCGTGTGTGTGAGAGAGAGAATGCGGAATGCGTGTGTGTGAGAGAGAGAATGCGGAATGCGTGTGTGTGAGAGAGAGAATGTGTGAATTTGCGAGAGAGAGAATGCATGTATGAGAGAGAGAAAATGTGTGTGTGTGAGAGAGAATGTATGTGTGTGAGAGAGAATGTGTGTGTGTGAGAGAGAATTTGTGTGAGAGAGAATGTGTGTGTGTGAGAGAGAATGTGTGTGTGTGAGAGAGAATGTGTGTGAGAGAGAATGTGTGTGTGTGAGAGAGAATGTGTGCATGAGAGTGAGAATGTGTGTGTGTGTGAGAGAGAATGTGTGTGTGTGAGAGAGAATGCGTGTGAGAGAGAGAGATTGTGTGTGTGTGAGAGAGAGAATGTGTGTGTGTGAGAGAGAATGTGTGTGTGTGAGAGAAAATGTGTGTGTTTGTTAGAGAGAATGTGTGTGTGTGAGAGAGAATGTGTGTGTGTGAGAGAGAATGTGTGTGTGTGAGAGAGAATGTGTATGTGAGAGCGAGAATGTGTGTGTGTGAGAGAGAGAATGTGTGTGTGTGTGTGAGAATGCTTGTGTGAGAGAGAATGCGTGTGTGAGAGAGAGAGAATGCGTGTATGAGAGAGAGAATGCGTGTGTGCGAGAGAGAGAATGCAAGAGAGAGAATGCGTTTGTGAGAAAGGATGCGTGTGTGAGAGAGAGAATGCATGCGTGAGAGAGCAAATGAGTGTGGGAGAGAGAGAGCGAATGAGTGTGTGAGAGAGAGTATGAGTGTGTGAGAGAGAATGGGTGCGTGACAGAGAGAATGGGTGCGTGAGAGAGAGAATGAGTGTTTGAGAGGTAGAATGTGTGTGTGTGAGAGAGAATGAGTGTTTGAGAGAGAGAATGAGTGTTTGAGAGAGAATGTGTGCGTGAGAGAGAGAATGTGTGTGAGAGAGAGAATGTGTGTGTGAGAGAGAATGTGTGTGTGAGAGAGAGAATGTGTGTGTGTGAGAGAGAATGTGTGTGTTTGAGAGAGAATGTGTGTGAGAGAGAGAATGTGTGTGTGTGAGAGAGAATGTGTGTGTGTGAGAGAATGTGTGTATGAGAGAGAGAATGTGTGTGTGTGAGAGAGAATGTGTGTGAGAGAGAGAGAATGTGTGTGTGTGAGAGAGAATGTGTGTGTGTGAGAGAGAATGTGTGTGAGAGAGAGAGAATGTGTGTGTGTGAGAGAGAATGCGTGTGTGAGAGAGAATGCGTGTGTGAGAGAGAATGTGTGTGTGTGAGAGAGAATGTGTGTGTGTGAGAGAGAATGTGTGTGTGTGAGAGAGAATGCGTGTGTGAGAGAGAGATAATGCGTGTATGAGAGAGAGAATGCGTGTGTGCGAGAGAGAGAGAATGCGTGTGTGTGAGAGAGAGAGTGCGGAATGCGTGAGTGTGAGAGAGAGAATGCATGCATGAGAGAGAGAAAATATGTGTGTGTGTGAGAGAGAATGTGTGTGTGTGAGAGAGAATGTGTGTGTGAGAGAGAATGTGTGTGAGAGAGAGAGAATGTGTGTGTGAGAGAGAATGCGTGTGTGAGAGAGAATGCGTGTGTGAGAGAGAGAGAATGCGTGTGAGAGAGAGAGAGAATGTGTGTGTGTGAGAGAGAGAATGTGTGTGTGTGAGAGAGAATGTGTGTGTGTGAGAGAAAATGTGTGTGTTTGTGAGAGAGAATGTGTGTGTGTGAGAGAGAATGTGTGTGTGAGAGAATGTGTGTGTGTGAGAGAGAATGTGTGTGTGACAGAGAGAATGTGTGTGTGTGAGAGAGAGAATGTGTGTGTGTGAGAGAGAATGTGTGTGTGTGAGAGAAAATGTGTGTGTTTGTGAGAGAGAATGTGTGTGTGTGAGAGAGAATGTGTGTGTGTCGGAGAGAATGTGTGTGAGAGAGAATGTGTGTGTGTGAGAGAGAATGTGTGTGTGAGAGAGAGAATCTGTGTGTGTGTGAGAGAGAATGTGTGTGTGTGAGAGAGAGCGCGTGTGAGAGAGAGAGAATGTGTGTGTGTGAGAGAGAATGCGTGTGTGAGAGAGAATGCGTGTGTGAGAGAGAGAGAATGCGTGTATGAGAGAGAGAATGCGTGTGTGCGAGAGAGAGAATGCAAGAGTGAGGATGCGTGTGTGAGAAAGAATGCGTGTGTGAGAGAGAGAATGCACGCGTGAGAGAGCGAATGAGTGTGGGAGAGAGAGAGCGAATGAGTGTGTGAGAGACAGTATGAGTGTGTGAGAGAGAATGGGTGCGTGAGAGAGAGAATGGGTGCGTGAGAGAGAGAATGAGTGTTTGAGAGGGAGAATGTGTGTGTGTGAGAGAGAATGTGTGTGTGTGAGAGAATGTGTGTGTGTGAGAGAGAATGTGTGTGTGTGAGAGAGAATGTGTGAGAGAGAGAGAATGTGTGTGTGTGAGAGAGAATGTGTGTGTGTGAGAGAGAATGTGTGTGTGAGAGAGAGAATGCGTGTGTGAGAGAGAATGCGTGTGTGAGAGAGAATGCGTGTGTGAGAGAGAATGTGTGTGTGTGAGAGAGAATGTGTGTGTGTGAGAGAGAATGCGTGTGTGAGAGAGAATGCGTGTGTGAGAGAGAGAGAATGCGTGTATGAGAGAGAGAATGCGTGTGTGCAAGAGAGAGAATGCAAGAGATAGAATGCGTGTGTGAGAAAGAATGCGTGTGTGAGAGAGAGAATGCACGCGAGAGAGAGCGAATGAGTGTGGGAGAGAGAGAGCGAATGAGTGTGTGAGAGAGAGTATGAGTGTGTGAGAGAGAATGGGTGCGTGAGAGAGAGAATGGGTGCGTGAGAGAGAGAATGGGTGCGTGAGAGAGAGAATGAGTGTTTGAGAGAGAGAATGTGTGTGTGAGAGAGGGAATGAGTGTGTGAGAGAGAGAATGGGTGCGTGAGAGAGAGAATGGGTGCGTGAGAGAGAGAATGAGTGTTTGAGAGAGAGAATGTGTGTGTGAGAGAGAGAATGAGTGTTTGAGAGAGAATGTGAGCGTGAGAGATAGAATAAGTGTGAAAGAGAATGTGTCTGTGAGAGAGAGAATGCGTGCGTGAGAGAGAGAATGAGTATGGGAGAGAGAGAGCGCGAATGCGTGAGTGAGAGAGAGAATGAGTGTGTGAGAAAGAGAATGAGTGTGTGAGAGAGAGAATGAGTGTGCGAGAGAGAGAATGCGTGTGAGAGAGAATGCGTGCATGCGAGAGAGAGAATGCATGTATGAGAGAGGGAAAATGTGTGTGTGTGTGAGAGAGAATGTGTGTGTGTGAGAGAGAATGTGTGTGTGTGAGAGAGAATGTGTGTGAGAGAGAGAGAAACTGTGTGTGTGTGAGAGAGAATGTGTGTGTGAGAGAGAGAATGTGTGTGTGTGAGAGAGAATGTGTGTGTGTGAGAGAGAATGCGTGTGTGAGAGAGAGTATGTGTGTGTGAGAGAGAGAGAATGTGTGTGTGTGAGAGAGAATATGTGTGTGTGAGAGAAAATGTGTGTGTTTGTGAGAGAGAATGTGTGTGTGTGAGAGAGAATGTGTGTGTGTGAGAGAGAATGTGTGTGAGAGAGAAAGTGTGTGTGTGAGAGAGAATGTGTGTGTGAGAGAGAGAATGTGTGTGTGTGAGAGAGAGAATGTGTGTGTGTGAGAGAGAATGCGTGTGAGAGAGAATGCGTGTGTGAGAGAATGCGTGTGTGAGAGAGAGAGAATGCGTGTATGAGAGAGAGAATGCGTGTGTGCGAGAGAGAGAATGCAAGAGAGAGAATGCGTGTGTGAGAAAGAATGCGTGTGTGAGAGAGAGAATGCACGCGAGAGAGAGCGAATGAGTGTGGGAGAGAGAGAGCGAATGAGTGTGTGAGAGAGAGTATGAGTGTGTGAGAGAGAGAGAATGCAAGAGAGAGAATGCGTGTGTGAGAAAGAATGCGTGTGTGTGAGAGAGAGAATGCGGAATGCGTGTGTGTGAGAGAGAGAATGCGGAATGCGTGTGTGTGAGAGAGAGAATGTGTGAATTTGCGAGAGAGAGAATGCATGTATGAGAGAGAGAAAATGTGTGTGTGTGAGAGAGAATGTATGTGTGTGAGAGAGAATGTGTGTGTGTGAGAGAGAATGTGTGTGAGAGAGAATGTGTGTGTGTGAGAGAGAATGTGTGTGTGTGAGAGAGAATGTGTGTGAGAGAGAATGTGTGTGTGTGAGAGAGAATGTGTGCATGAGAGTGAGAATGTGTGTGTGTGTGAGAGAGAATGTGTGTGTGTGAGAGAGAATGCGTGTGAGAGAGAGAGATTGTGTGTGTGTGAGAGAGAGAATGTGTGTGTGTGAGAGAGAATGTGTGTGTGTGAGAGAAAATGTGTGTGTTTGTTAGAGAGAATGTGTGTGTGTGAGAGAGAATGTGTGTGTGTGAGAGAGAATGTGTGTGTGTGAGAGAGAATGTGTATGTGAGAGCGAGAATGTGTGTGTGTGAGAGAGAGAATGTGTGTGTGTGAGAGAGAATGCGTGTGAGAGAGAGAGAATGTGTGTGTGTGTGTGAGAATGCTTGTGTGAGAGAGAATGCGTGTGTGAGAGAGAGAGAATGCGTGTATGAGAGAGAGAATGCGTGTGTGCGAGAGAGAGAATGCAAGAGAGAGAATGCGTTTGTGAGAAAGGATGCGTGTGTGAGAGAGAGAATGCATGCGTGAGAGAGCAAATGAGTGTGGGAGAGAGAGAGCGAATGAGTGTGTGAGAGAGAGTATGAGTGTGTGAGAGAGAATGGGTGCGTGACAGAGAGAATGGGTGCGTGAGAGAGAGAATGAGTGTTTGAGAGGTAGAATGTGTGTGTGTGAGAGAGAATGAGTGTTTGAGAGAGAGAATGAGTGTTTGAGAGAGAATGTGTGCGTGAGAGAGAGAATGTGTGTGAGAGAGAGAATGTGTGTGTGAGAGAGAATGTGTGTGTGAGAGAGAGAATGTGTGTGTGTGAGAGAGAATGTGTGTGTTTGAGAGAGAATGTGTGTGAGAGAGAGAATGTGTGTGTGTGAGAGAGAATGTGTGTGTGTGAGAGAATGTGTGTATGAGAGAGAGAATGTGTGTGTGTGAGAGAGAATGTGTGTGAGAGAGAGAGAATGTGTGTGTGTGAGAGAGAATGTGTGTGTGTGAGAGAGAATGTGTGTGAGAGAGAGAGAATGTGTGTGTGTGAGAGAGAATGCGTGTGTGAGAGAGAATGCGTGTGTGAGAGAGAATGTGTGTGTGTGAGAGAGAATGTGTGTGTGTGAGAGAGAATGTGTGTGTGTGAGAGAGAATGCGTGTGTGAGAGAGAGATAATGCGTGTATGAGAGAGAGAATGCGTGTGTGCGAGAGAGAGAGAATGCGTGTGTGTGAGAGAGAGAGTGCGGAATGCGTGAGTGTGAGAGAGAGAATGCATGCATGAGAGAGAGAAAATATGTGTGTGTGTGAGAGAGAATGTGTGTGTGTGAGAGAGAATGAGTGTGTGAGAGAGAGAATGTGTGTGTGAGAGAGAGAATGCGTGTGTGTGTGAGAGAGAGAATGCGTCTATGAGAGAGAGAGAATGCGTCTATGAGAGAGAGAATGCGTGTGTGCGAGAGAGAGAATGCAAGAGAGAGAATGCGTGTGTGAGAAAGAATGCGTGTGTGAGAGAGAGAGAATGCGGAATGTGTGTGTGTGAGAGAGAGAATGCGGAATGCGTGTGTGTGAGAGAGAATGCGTGCATGTGAGAGAGAGAATGCATGTATGAGAGAGAAAAAATGTGTGTGTGTGTGAGAGAGAATGTGTGTGTGTGAGAGAGAATGTGTGTGTGAGAGAGAGAATGTGTGTGTGTGAGAGAGAATGTGTGTGTGAGAGAGAATGTGTGTGTGAGAGAGAGAATGTGTGTGTGTGAGAGAGAATGTGTGTGTGAGAGAGAGAATGTGTGTGTGAGAGAGAGAATGTGTGTGTGTGAGAGAGAGAATGTGTGTGTGTGAGAGAGAATGTGTGTGTGAGAGAGAGAGAGAATGCGTCTATGAGAGAGAGAGAATGTGTCTATGAGACAGAGAATGCATGTGTGCGAGAGAGAGAATGCAAGAGAGAGAATGCGTGTGTGAGAGAGAATGCGTTTGTGAGAGAGAGAGAATGCATGTGAGAGAGAGAGAATGCGTGTGTGTGAGAGAGAGAATGTGTGTGTGTGAGAGAGAATATGTGTGTGTGAGAGAAAATGTGTGTGTTTGTGAGAGAGAATGTGTGTGTGTGAGAGAGAATGTGTGTGTGTGATAGAGAATGTGTGTGTGTGTGAGAGAGAATGTGTGTGTGAGAGAGAATGTGTGTGAGAGAGAGAGAATGTGTGTGTGAGAGAGAATGCGTGTGTGAGAGAGAATGCGTGTGTGAGAGAGAGAGAATGCGTGTGAGAGAGAGAGAGAATGTGTGTGTGTGAGAGAGAGAATGTGTGTGTGTGAGAGAGAATGTGTGTGTGTGAGAGAAAATGTGTGTGTTTGTGAGAGAGAATGTGTGTGTGTGAGAGAGAATGTGTGTGTGAGAGAATGTGTGTGTGTGAGAGAGAATGTGTGTGTGACAGAGAGAATGTGTGTGTGTGAGAGAGAGAATGTGTGTGTGTGAGAGAGAATGTGTGTGTGTGAGAGAAAATGTGTGTGTTTGTGAGAGAGAATGTGTGTGTGTGAGAGAGAATGTGTGTGTGTCGGAGAGAATGTGTGTGAGAGAGAATGTGTGTGTGTGAGAGAGAATGTGTGTGTGAGAGAGAGAATCTGTGTGTGTGTGAGAGAGAATGTGTGTGTGTGAGAGAGAGCGCGTGTGAGAGAGAGAGAATGTGTGTGTGTGAGAGAGAATGCGTGTGTGAGAGAGAATGCGTGTGTGAGAGAGAGAGAATGCGTGTATGAGAGAGAGAATGCGTGTGTGCGAGAGAGAGAATGCAAGAGTGAGGATGCGTGTGTGAGAAAGAATGCGTGTGTGAGAGAGAGAATGCACGCGTGAGAGAGCGAATGAGTGTGGGAGAGAGAGAGCGAATGAGTGTGTGAGAGACAGTATGAGTGTGTGAGAGAGAATGGGTGCGTGAGAGAGAGAATGGGTGCGTGAGAGAGAGAATGAGTGTTTGAGAGGGAGAATGTGTGTGTGTGAGAGAGAATGTGTGTGTGTGAGAGAATGTGTGTGTGTGAGAGAGAATGTGTGTGTGTGAGAGAGAATGTGTGAGAGAGAGAGAATGTGTGTGTGTGAGAGAGAATGTGTGTGTGTGAGAGAGAATGTGTGTGTGAGAGCGAGAATGCGTGTGTGAGAGAGAATGCGTGTGTGAGAGAGAATGCGTGTGTGAGAGAGAATGTGTGTGTGTGAGAGAGAATGTGTGTGTGTGAGAGAGAATGCGTGTGTGAGAGAGAATGCGTGTGTGAGAGAGAGAGAATGCGTGTATGAGAGAGAGAATGCGTGTGTGCAAGAGAGAGAATGCAAGAGATAGAATGCGTGTGTG